>NW_026691961.1:14515000-14557500 GCF_021218885.2 Marmota monax
CTAACTTTCCCCCAAATTCAGCAAATATTTGCTTACTGCCTTCTCTTGGCAGGTTTGGTTTCAGTCATTGGGGTGTAGGTGACAATCCCGAAGAGGTCTTGTTTTCATGAATGAGACACTGTCCCTGTCCTGGGGGCTCAGCCTAGCGAGGTCCTAAGAGTGGCCTTCATCATCGTCGTCGTCTGCATCTTCCGTGTTTGTTCAGGTTTCTCCTTGGCCAGGCCCCGTCTCAAGGCTTTGCAGGTATGACCTCAACCAGGCCCTGCTCTTGAGATGGTCCCCTCTTCAGTGACAGATCATACCTACCTGGCGCCTAGGTGAGGGATTCAGTTGGGACCACACACGGGCCGGAGGGCACCAGCTGGATTGTTTGCAGAATAGGAGAGACCTGAGAGCATGCTGACCGCCTTCCCTTCTTGGGGAGCCTCTGGGTGGCTTCTGCAGGGGGCCCTTCTCTGTAGGGCCTTGCACACCGGTATTACCGTCTTTGACTAAATTTCTCACTGATGTTTTCTGGCACGTACACCCTTAATTCTAGGCAAATGGGTTTTGTGAGGGTTCGAGCAGGAGACACTGATTGTGGGCCCTAGAGATCTTTTTAGACACATGGAAGGGCTTTTGGATCTGAACCATCCCTGTAAGGTGGTACCCACCGACAAAGGGCAACACGGAGCCCACTTCTAGTAATACGAACCCTTTCCATGCGAAGAAAAAATGGAGCCGAACCTCACAATTTGAAAAGGAAGTGCCACAGTGGAGCTTTATTCAGCCATTAAGAAAAATGAAATCTTGTCATTTGCAGGAAAATGGATGGAACTAGAGACCATTCATTATGTTAAGTGAAATAAGTCCAACTCAGAAGGTCAAGGGTGGAATGTTTTCTCTCATGCGGAAAATAGAGAGGAAAAAGGAAAAAAAAGTTGGGGGAGGGTCGTATAAAATCAAAAGGAGATGAGTAGAGGAGGTGACCTGGGGAGGGATGGCGGGAGGGAGTCGGGGAGCACTGGGCGGGATATTGGCCAAATTATATTGTTAACTGTGTATTGTGTGCATGTACGACGATGTAACAACAAATCCCGTCCCTATGTACAACTACAGTGCACCAATAAAAATGTGGGAAGGAAAACTAAAATAAAACCCTCAAAAAATTGTGAATTATTAAGTATCTTAAAAAAAAGAAGAGAGTGGTAGGACATTATGTAGTCTGAGAGAGAATTCCGTGGCTTTAAGAAGATAATTCTTGCTTGGCAAGAGATAAGAGATCCTAGAAAACTCATGCAAAATTCTGCAAAGCTCCGAAAACTCTTTAAAAAAAAAAATCACCCATTTTATTAACATCAACCATCAGCCTCTGACTGCCATCCACGGCCTTCCTTCTCCCCGGATAGTGAATTGATCTTTCTTTTTCTTGGTTTCTTCAGGACAAACCTATCTACAACTTTATAATAAAATCCATAACCAAGTAGGATTTACTCTTCAGATCACTTTTCTGAAATACACCTGCTTGCAACGAGGTGCTTCCTTGGAGATGGATAAAAATCACCTACTCCAAAGTCACAATTATTGAAATTGTTACAAGGCTGTCTCCTGAGTGTCCTTTCTTCGCCGAGCTGTTCTGGAGACCACGTGCAGGTACCAGGGCAGACTTCAAGGAGACAGCCCATTGCGAACATCGAGGAAACATCTGGCTGTGGCTGGAGGTCAGCGGCTGAAAGTACCTCCATATGCCGAGGCCAGTCGCCCACGTTGGGGACCTGTCAGACTTGTCTTCAGTATCACCCCAGCTTGAAGTGACAATGACACGTCCTGAGATTCTACTAAAGATCCAAAATAGGAACTCGTAGGAAATGGAGCTTGTCATCTCTAGCGCCCCCAAGTTGAGGGATGCAGTGAGAGGAGCATTTGGTTCAGGTGCCAGTACTTTCTCTAGCGGCCTCTCCTTCCCCTGGGGGGAGCATCAAATGTGAGTCGCCTCCGCTGCACACACGTGATATTGTTTAAATCAGCCCAGACCCACAGGAGTGGGGACCTCCGCTACCTGCACTTGACGCTCCCCTGTTCACGGGGAGAGCCAGCGGTGAAGCTGCGATGGACGTGCCTTTCAGTTGGCCTTCAGAGCGTGCACCGTGTTTATTTTAATAACTATTCTTTTTGCAAAAGCGATGCATACCCTATTATAAGAAATTCAGGCCGATGAGAGAGGATGCAGAACAATTCACCTCACTTCACATTCTACAGAAAAACATAATTAATATTTAGCGACTATCATTGAGGAGACACATCGCGGTGCACAGACACAGACGGAGCGCAGAGGTCAGGACCCAGGGGGGTGGGGATTAGAGTGCTCCCTGCAAAATGCTCCTCGTGTTATTCCTAATGAAATAGTTTAGAGTTTACTGGGAGAAAATGAGATGGAAATGAAGTGTGAAGAAATCGCCAAAGTTCCTATAACAGCTTCTTCCCCAGAAATGATTCTCAGTCCAAAGTTGCTCCTTCAAGTCAAGGAAAACGGGACAGAGTCCCCGAACCGGCCGGAATCCTTGCCTTTTAGCAGCTTGTCTCAGGTTTCACCTTGGGGAATGCTCCTCTCAGTGCGGGGGACTCCAGGCTCACGTTCCTGTCACTCCCAGGCTTTGACCCTGTAAACGGTGTTGATCTTTCCAAGGTTCCTACGTGTTACCTGAGCTCTGCGGCCACGCTTCCCGTGTGGTTGTTTGGGTCTTGGCTTAAATGATTCAGAGCTCACTCCGGGCTCTTCGCTCCTTGAGCCCTTCTGAGTCGTTTTGTTTGAATACAATTTATTCTCCAGCATTTTCTTCAAGACGCATTCAGGTGTGAGCCTTCAGGTGCTCTGTCTTCCAAGTCCTTGCCCGATGAAGATTTTATCCATGACTTTTTAAAACAGTGTCTTATTGAGATGTGACTTTAGTGCAGAGAATGCACAAATTCTAAGCTTGTTTTTTGTTCTTTTTTTTTTTTTAGAGGACTTTTGTTGAACTGTTTTCTCGAGGTGTAATTGACATACAGTAAACGTCATATATGTAAAGTGTGCAATGCGATATGTTGTGACGTATGTGCATGTCATGCGATTATAGCTGCCTCCAGAGAGTGAGCACATCAACCTCACAGTCTTCCTTGTGCCCCGGGAAGCTCCTCTCTCTGTTCTTTCTCCTTTCTTGGTAACTACTCATCTGTTCTCTGTCACTATAGCTCAATTCAAATTTTCTTGAGTTTTATATCGATGGAGTCCTAGGGCAGGCCCTTTATTTTGCCTGGTCCTTGCTCAGCATGATTATTTTGAGATCTACCCATGCTGTGGTTGCATCTGTATTTCAATCATTTTTACTGCTGAGTAGTATTCCACGGTGTGGGTGTACCACGATCTATCAGTTTGCTTGCTGACTGCTGTCTAGGTTGATCATAGCTTTTGGCAATTAAAAAATACAACTGTGGACTTGAACAGGGAGGAGCAGATCTGAGCAGTGACTCTGACACCTTCACAGCCCAGAAAGGAAGAACAGCTGACCAGAGAGGGGGTGGCTGAGTGAACTCTCCAAAACTCTGTTAGACAGTTTGAGACTTGGAGTGACTTGGAGTTCTGTTCCTGGAGCAGAAAATAAGGACAGAATTCCCTGACCAGGAACCCTGACCAGGGTGGGGCCAGAGAGGAGGGATAACTAAGGGAGAAAGTGGAAGAGGAAAAACTCTTAAGCTCATGTACTTAACTCCAGAAAAGCAGACCCAGTTAAAACAGGACGGGGGCAGCAGAGACAGTGGGGATCAAGCAGTTTAACCCACCCGGGGACTGAAAGCCGGGCCGGCAGGGCAGCCATTTTGTAGAGTCCACCGCTGGCCAGCCTCTCAGGAAGAAATTCAATCCACACGGCTTCTCTAGCTTCAGGTGGCAACAGGTAAACCAGAGGGAATGGCTCTGAGATGGGTCATCCCAATTGTCCACCTAAAGGAACTGTGGAGGGAAGCTGCTGGGGAAACCCACTGAAATCTCCCCTCCCCAGGGAGGACAGGGAATGGGTGGAGCTGACCTGGAGCTAATCACTGACCCCAGCCCAGCATTCCACACAGCCTCTGCAGGGCTCTGGGAAAAATGGTCCAGCTGACACCCTCCCCCCTCAGGGTGATGGGTACAACCCAGAGATCGGCACCATCCAGGGAGGAGTCTTCTGTGCACAGCTGGCCCACAGAGAGCACCTCTAGGAGGTGTGACTCCCAGAGTGGCCAGTTAACCCAGTTCTCACTCAGATGCACTGACCCATAGAAGGCAATTCCTGGGGACAAGCCCAAGCCTCCAGCAGCGACCCTGGTACATACACAAAGACACTGTCGCTCACAGAGGGGCTTACAGAGGAGCACCCCACAGGACACCAGCCACCACCCAGTGTGCAAGATATAAGTGCACTGTGCACTCCAGAGGGGGCAGGATCCCTGTCCCCCACCCCCATCATGGGCCACCCAGTGCCACATCAAACATACTACAATACCTGGACCCTAGACCGCCACACCCTGCATACCCTAAAATACACCCAGAACAGCTCACCCAGGATTCCACAGCACCAGATGCACAGAGCTTTCCTTCAGGAGGCACACAAGACTACACCCCAACAGGGAAGATAAAGGCTGCTACGTCACAGACAGTGAGGGACCATCTCCTCTGACCTGAAAGAAAGCTGCTAGAGTTCACTCAGCCACCCACCTCAGAGATCTGAGGGGGCCTCTCGGAGGTGAGCTGGTATGATCACGACCTGCATACCTGGGAAACATCAAGATAAAGCTGAAGGGTGGTGAGCATCTGCTGAAGGTCCCTAGTCCTGAAGAAATCCAAACCAGGAAGACTCGATATGAAATTTGTCCACCTTGACATGGATTATTATAAGTAGCTATGACATCAATTCTGATCTTATGTATATTACTTTTCATTTTGAATTCTGCAGTTATTCAATATGGCACCCTCAACCCATTTAATTTCATTTCTTCTGATGTTTTAAAGCATCAACTTCAATCATCCTATTGCTGTTCTCCTAGCTCAGGTTTAAAGCTTGCTCCTTTTGGTCTCTCTTTTCCTGCCCTGTGTTCCCACCTCCCAAACACCTTTTTCTTCTTTTCACCTTGGTTTGTATTGTTCTTTTCTCTATTTTTTTTCTCTTGCCAGTTTTTTCTTTCCTTCCATTTCCAGTGCCTATATAATGTAACAGTAAATTTAATATCTTTAATAACTAATTTCTAAGCCTATTTCAGAACTTTACTACAATTTTATGTCCATTTTAGAAGAATTGTGGAGAATATTATTATTTAGTATCTTCTCTCAAAATGGTGCTGATATGGGAGTATCAGTACCTGGATAGTCACCCATCCTGTGGCACTTAAGAAAAAGAGACTCACTAAATAGCTACTTGCATAAAAGTAGAAGCAATAATTATCACAACAGATGGACTGACATACAAACAATATGAAAAAGCAAGGCAACAAACTATCCCAAACAGCCCACAACACTTCAACAGCCGACCCCACTGACAACCACAGCAGAGGAAATGTCAGAGAAAGAATTTAGAAAGCTCATAGTTAAAATGTTAAATGAGCTAAAAGAAGATATAAGGAATGAACTTAGAAAATACAGAAATTGAAGTGAAAGATAATCTCAATGAAGAGAGTTTCTGAAAAAGAACCAAACAGAAATCCTATTAAAGAACAATTCAGTAAATCAAATTAAAAATTCAGTTGAAAGTATCACCAATAGATTGGACCACTTCCAAGATAGATTCTTAAGCCTTGAAGATAAAATATATAATCTTGAAAATGAAGTTGACAATAAATAAAAGATGTTAAGAGAACTTGACCTTCAGAATATTCAAGAAATCTGGGATAACACTAAGAGACCAAATCAAAAAAATCATTGGTATAGATGAAGGTACCAAAATACAAGCTGAAGGAATGCACAACCTTTATAATGAAATGGTATTGGAAAAATTTCCAAAACTCAGTAAGAATATGGAAATCAAAACATATGAGGCATTTAGAATTCCAAATAGGCAACATCAAAAAAGATCCTCTCCAAGACACAGTATAATTAAAATGCCTAATATAAATAATAAGGATAGAATTTTTAAATGCTGCAATAGAAAAATGGCAGGTTACATTTAGAGTTAAGCTAATTAGGATTTCAACTGATTTCTCAGTTCAGAGCCTAGAAGTCAGGAGAGATGGGAATAATATGTACCAAACCTTGGGAGAAAATGGTTGCCAAAAAAAGAGTATTATACTCAGCAAAATTATCTTTCAGAATTGAAGATGAAAAAAAAATCTCTCATGATAAGCAGTAATCAAAAGAATTCAAGCTACTAAGCCTGCACTATGAGGCATATTCAATGAAATACTTAATGCAGAAGAAATAAAAAAAAAAAAAACAAAAGCAGCCAGTGTAAGAAGGAATTTCACTAGAAAAATAGTCAATTAAAGGAGAATTAAGTCAGAATTAAGAATAAAATGTAAATCAAAATGGCAGGAAATAAAAAAAATCATCTCTCTATCATGACACTGAATGTGAATGGTCTTAACTCTCCAGTCGAAAGACATATATTGGCAGAATGGATTAAAAAACAATACCTGTCCATATGTTGTTTATAAGAGACTCACCTCATAGGCAAAAATTAAAGACTGGAAATGGAAGGATGGAAAAAAGATATATAGAAATAGATATATAGAAATGGAGACTGAAAGCAAGCAGGGGTAGCTGTTCATATCAAAGTAGAGTTTAAGACAAAATTAATAAGAGACAAAGAAGGTTACTTCATACTGGTTAAGAGAATCATCCAACAACAAGACATAATGATCATAAATATTAATGCCCCAGATGTCAGTGTACCTACGTACATAAACTTAATAGAAAGAATTAAGTAAACTACAATATAATAATACTGGATGATTTCAATTCACCTCTCTCAACCTTAGGTCATCCAGATTTTATGTCTAAGTAAAGGCTCTATATAACTAGATAAAATATTCTTAATCAAATAAACCTAACAGACATCTACAGAATATTTCATCCATCAAAAAATGAATTCACTTTCTTCTCAGTTTTCCATGGAACTTTCTCTAAAATAGATCATATTTTATGACTCAAGGACTGTCTTGGCAAATGTACAAAAAATAGAATTCCTTGTATTATATCAGATCTTAATGGAATGAAATTAGAAATCAGTAATATAAAAAAACGAAACCATTTAACACCTAGATATTAAATAGTACACTTTGGAATAAGGAGTACTCATAGGCAAAGTCAAGGGATAAATAAAGCAATTCTTAGAAACAAATGAGAATAGAGAAACAATATATCAAAATCTCTGGAATGAAGGCAGTTCTAAGAGGAAATACATTGAGTTCCATATTAAAAAGAAATAGGAAGATCTTAAATAATCTAATATTACATCACAAGACCCTAGGAAAAGAAGAATAAATCAACTCCAAAATCAGTAGATGTTAGAAAATAATTAAGATCAGAGCCAAAATTAGTGAAATTGAGAATTAATAAACAAGGGATCACTGCAACAGAGTTAGTTCTTTGAAAAATAAGCAAGATTGATAAACCATTAGCCAAACTAACCAAAAGAAAGAGAAGACCCAAATCAACAAAATTAAAGATGAAGAAGGAGATATCACCACAGACATTTCTGAAATCCAGAAGATCATTAGAAACTATTTTGAAAATTTATATTCACTCCAATAAGTCGGAAAATGTTGAAGACATTGACAAATTTCTGGACACTTATGACCTACCTCAATTGAACCATGAGGATGCAGAAATAAACAGACCAATATTTAGTATTGGTCTGTTTGCTGATTGAAGCAGCAATTAAAAGCTTTCCAACAGAGAAAATCCCAGGACCAGTTATGTTCTCAGCTGAGCTCTAGAAGACCTTTAAAGAAGAATTAACACCAATCCTTCTCAAATTATTTTATAAAATTAAAAGGAGGGAACACTGCCAATTCATTCTATGAAGCCAGTAGTATCCTGACACCAAAATCAGACAGAGGCACATCAAGGAAAGGAAACTTCACATAAATTTCCCTGATGAACATATATGCAAAAATCCTTATTAAAATGTTTGCAAATCACCTTCAAAAACACATTAGGAAGATAGTGTACTACAATCAAGTGTGTTTCATCTCAGGGATGCAAGATTGGTTCAATATGTGCAAATTGATAAATGTAATTTACCACATAAATTGAATTAAGGCCAAGAATCCCACAATCATCTCGATACAGAAAAAGATTTTGACAAAAGCCAGCACCCATTCATGTTAAAAGCACTGCAGAAACTAGGATAGAGGAAATTTAACCTCAGCTTTGTAAAGCTATATTTGTTTATAGCTATATGCTATAAACCCAAGTCCAACATCATACTGAGTGGAAAAAAAACTGAAAGCATTTACTTTAAAATCAAGAAAAAAAATAAGGATGCCCACTCTCAACCCTCCTATTCAACATAGTTCTTAAAACTTTAGCCAGAGCAATAAGGCAAGAAAAGAAAATTAAAGGGATACAAAGAAGAAAAGATGAAGTCATGAAGTCATGAAGTCATGATCCCATATCTAGAAGGCCATTCTCCTCGCCCAAAGCGACTCCACCAGTGGACTTCTAGAGCTGAAAACCAAACACAGCAAAGTATCAGAATACAAGATGAACATATAAAAATCAAATTGCTTTCCTGTACTCTAATAATAAATGGGCTGAGAATGAAATCAAGGAGACTATCCCATTCATGATAACTTCAGGTGCCCATTAACTGATGGATGGATAAAGAAAATGTGGTATATACACACAATAAACTTTTACTCATAAAGAAGAATAAAGTTGTGGCATTTTCTGGTAAATGCATGAGGCTGGAAAATGTCATGCTAAGTGAGATAAGCCAGACTCAGAAAGTCAAGGGTCAAATATTTTCTCTCTAATGTGGAAGCTAGACTCAACTAAGGGGGGAAAGGGAGGGGGTAGAAAAATCCCCTGAAAATAGAAGGGAGATCCGGGTAGCATCAGAAGAGGGTTGATGGGAAGAGAGAGAAAGAGTAGAATGAAATTAACAAAACTGTGCTGTGTCCAGGTCTGAATATTCCACAGTGAATTTCACCTGTATGTAAAGCACTAATTAAAAATGATAAATAAACAGAAGGAAGACAAGAAGAGCAGAGGAGAGGGAACCGGGTGAGGGAGGAAGGGTGGGAATTGGGAAATAATAGGAGTAGAAGTGGAGCCAACTGTATTCCATGCAGGTATGATTATGTCAGACAAACCCCAATATTAGGCATAATTATAATGCTCTAATAAAAATAAAATGAAAACAGAACTGTAATCAACATCTGGGTACAAGTCTTTGACGGACAGGTGGTTTCACATTTCTTGGATTAGCGAGCAGGAGTGGAATGACTGAGTCACGGGTGCATGTCCGCGTTCTAACCAACTGGCCATTTCTTCAAGTTGTAGAGTCCTTGGCTCCTACCAGCCGTGTATGAGAGTTCCTATTCCTCTGCGTCCTTTCCAACCCTTGGCGTGGTCAGGCCTTTTAACTTTAGCTCTCCTCACAGAAGGGTGGTAATAGCTAATGGTTTTAATTTGCATTTCCCTAATGACCAATAATATTGAGCATCTTTTCATGTACTTATGCACATCTGTGGGTTTTTTTTAATTGAAGTATCTTTTCATTTTTTTGCTTATTTAAAAAATACATTGTTTTCCTATTTTTGAATCTGAGTTCTTTCTGTAATGTGGACATAAGCCTTTGATACTATTTTCTCCCAGTCTGCTATCTTTGTTCATATTTCCTTAATAGTATCTTTTGAGGGGCAACATTATAGAATTTGCAGAAGCACGATTTATCATCCCTCCACCACAGGATACTGCATTTGTCCAGCTGAAAGTTGAGCAGATTTTGTTCTATGTTTTCTTCAAGAAATTCTGTAGTATAAGATTTTACTTTGAGGTCTGTGATCCATTTAGAATTGGTTTTTGTGTGTGATGTGAGGCAGGTATCAAAGCTCACTTTTGCATGTGAATGCCCATTTTGTTCTGTAAAGGTCAGTTGGGTCAAGTTGGTCGGTGGCATTGTTCAAGTCTTCCATATGCTTATTTCTTGTCTCCTTGCCATCAGTGATTGAGGTCATCTGATTATAACTGCTGATTTGTCCATTTCTGCTGGCAGTTCTGTCAGTTTTTCTTTCATATATCTTGAAACTTAATAAAGCTGTTTAGTGTTGTGTCTTGATGAATTTACCCCTTTATATTTATGAGATGAACCTCTTTATCCCTGATAAGGTGCTTTGCCCTGCAATCCACATTGTATGACATTAGTAGTCACTCTAGCTATTTTTTGACCAATGTTAGCATGGTATATATCTTTGCAATTTTTTACTTTCTACTATTTTTTCCTCATATTTACCATTTAGTTGGTATGACAGACACTGTGAATTTCACTTTGTTGGGTGCAACATATTCTTGGTCCTGTGTGATCTTCACTGTGGTCATCTCTGATATTTTTAGATGTTTCTTTTTCTGGTCTTGAGTGATTTCTTTCCAATAATTCACTGAATACCATTTTGCAGGCTACTTAAGGAGTACTCTGTGTTTCCCTGAATGTGTGATATTGTCTCTTCACCTGCTTTAAAATACTTTCTCTTTGGTTTTCAGCAAGACGACCATAAAGCACCTTCGTGTGATTTTCCGTGTGCCTTGGGTTTGCTGAGCTTCTTAATCTGTAAATGTGTGCTTTCTGTTGATTAAAAACGTTTCAGACATTTTTCCTTCAAGTATAGATTTTTTTCCGATCCCTTTTCTCTTTGTGGTTTGGGTCTTAAATGTCACCAGGTGTTGATGGCTTGATTACAAACCTGCGGTGCTCTGGGAGGTGGTGGGACCTTCAGGGGGTGGGGCCCAGTGTGAGGAAGTTAGGCCATGGGATGTACCCCAAAGGGGATATTGGGACCCAGCCCCTTCCTGTCTCTTTGTTTTCTGGCCACCATGAGGTGACCAATTTCTTCTACCATGCACTCCTCACCCCAGGCCCAAAGGCAGCAGGGCCAAGTGACCATGGAGTGAAAACAGTGAAACCATGAATCAAAATGAACCTTTCCTTCTTCTAAGTTGACCTTCTTAGATATTGTGTCATAGTGATGGGAAACTGACACACACTCCTTCTCTTCTGAGACTCTAATCAAAATATCCTAGAGCATTTGATGCTCCCCCACAGTGTTCTTTAACCTTCCATTTAAAAAAAATTCCTCCTTTCTCTTGGCTTCAGTTTGGATAATTTCTACTGACCTGTCTTCAACTTCACTAATCTTCTCCTTCAGTGTGTCCAATCTGCTGTTGAAACCACTCAATTAATTTTCCACTTCAGATCCTGTGATTTTCAGTTCCAGAATTTCCATTTGATTCTTCTTTTAGAGTTTACATTACTCTGCTAAAATTTTCCCCAGATTGTTAATATTTTCCTCTGAATTCGTTCACACAGTTTTTTATAGTTATTTCAAAGTCCTTGTCCTCTGATCGTCTGTGTTTCTTATGGTCTGTACCTGGACACTGTTTTTACCTCTTGATTTTCTTTCACTTTTTCCTTTTAAACATATCCTCCTATCTTTATGCTATGCCAGAATTTGGAGGTAAGAACTAGAGACTGGAGTTGATGCTATTTCACCTACAAATGGCTCAAGATTTTCTTTCAGGAAGTTACTATTGGGATCAGTCCCTTCAGTGTGATCAGGAGCTGAGTGGCCGGGGCTGCTTTGCTATTTGGTCTCCGTGTCTTGAAGGTGGGGCTGAGCATCTCTCTCTAGCAGTATCTGCCCTCTGAGAGCTCAGGACTGGGAGGTCCACTTGGGATCGCAGCCAACCCCTGAGCGTGTCCTGGGGCAGGAGAACTGGAGTGGAGGAGGCTGACTCTGAGTTTCTCCAGTGGACCCAGTGCCCGTGCCTGCCCGTGTCCAGCTTTGAGTCGGACAGCTTCCTCTGTGTCCCTAGCCGAGTCCCCCCGTGGGGGCTTCGTGTGTGGTCACGTTGCTTTCCTGTCATGGTGGGGGTGGTTCTCTCTTCTGAAGTGGCCTTGGTGACTGTGCTGTTTTGGCCTCATGTCCTCCTGGTCCCATTTGTCCCTTTCCCTGCCGCATAGACTTCTCTTTGCCCTTTGGTCCTTGTGATGTTGGTTTTCAGGGCCGGGGCACCTCCATTTCTTGGTGGTGATGAGAACTCGCCTCTGGCCCTTGATTCTTCTCGTGGTGGACGTTTAAAACCTGGACCTTGTCCTCGTGCCCGTGTTTCACAGGATGGCTCTCAGGCTCCCATTTACTCTCTGGTTACGATCTTGACTTTCTGGAGAGCCGAGCTGGTCGTTAGCTTTGCTTTGTTTTCTTGTTTCCAAGGCTCTTGGGCGAAAATCTGTTCCATTTTCTTCTGTTCTGATTATCTCTGTGCCTTGTGGGTCCAGCCCCCCCCCCCCCCGCCCCCATCATGATTTGAGCTCACAGTGACTGGCAGCAGAGACGTCGGGTTCCCAGCCTCTTTGGGTGGCCACCTGGCAGTGTCCAGCTCCTCCTGTCCACCAGTTCCCCTTCCCTGGCCAGGTCAGAGGTCGGTGGCACATCACTGAAAGGTCACCATCAGCTCCATTGACCGTTCCAGTGGGTCAAGCCGGGTCACCTGAGGCCCCTCCTGTGGCCAGACGTCCCCTGGCTTGTATCCTGATTAGAGGTTATTTATTTATTTTTGGATAAGCCTTTCATATCTGTGACATTTATTTTCAAGGAAATTGGTTTCCTGCTTGATGTCTGAGGAGGTATTTGCCGAGATTCCTCTGCACCAAAAATAATAATGATGATGATAATAGCCGCCGCTCACCGCCAGGTGCTATGCCTACATTATCTCTAATCCCCCCGCAGTACCGCGTGGTAAATATTATCTCTATTTTGCAGATAGGTTTTATTTATGCCCGCCATGTTCCGGGACAGTTTGTAAAAGGCTTTGTAAGATTCAGAAAATGCAGAGTAGGAGCAAAAGTAAAGGCAGAGGAAGCGTCGTTCTGAAAGCAGTGTGGAAACGGGCTTTGGGGGAGGGAGAGCTTTCCTGCACCACGGACAGGCCCCGGGAGCCGAATGGGGACTTGAACCTGGGTCTCCCGGCTGCTCAGAGCCCTGACCTGTGCCCTAAGCCAGACGCACTCAAGCTGAGACCACACAGGCAGATGCAGGAGGGCGATCCCCTGGGGGGCTGTGTGTGTCCACCTGTGTCCTGTGTCCCTCAAGCAGGCCCTGGGTGCTGTCCCTGCACTGGGCTCAGGATGTGTGACTGCTGCCCCCAGCACGGTGACTCACTGGACCTCGTAAGCGTGGAAGCCCTTTAAGCAGTACCTGCAGGGAAGGCACCCACCCCTGGGCGGGCGTCCAGAGGTGGAGAAGCCAAGAGCCGTGTGCCCACAGGCTCCTTATCCAGTGGGGAAGGCAGGCGTGGAGGACGCACAAAATACACAAATAAACAAGTTTCAGTGCTGAGGGGGGAAGGGGCTGGGTTCCCAGGGAGACTGTCCTGGGACTGTACGGCTGTCGGGAAGGATCTCCTGCCAGAGCCTTCCGCGGCAGCTGACAGCCCCTCCTGGATTTTGGACCTCTGCCTTCCAGAACCCCGAGTGAGTAGCTGAGATTTGATGTACCCTGTTCATGGCACCTTGTCACAGCACCCGAGGACAGGAGCATGGCGGGCAATCGCCCGGGCTCCCCTGTCCCCTGATGGGACGGCTCTGAGGCACGTTCCCAGGGATGGTCTCGGTGCCCAGAGGATAACCTGCCCATTCCCGGGGGCTCTTCTCAGTTCTCCCCGCTCTGCCCCACCCTGCTTCCTGCAGTCACCTTAGGGAGAAGCATCCGTGTCCCCAATCTTTGTCTTAGGATCTGCTTTAGGGGACCCAAACCAAGACAGATCCACGTCAGCCAGCAGTGGCCTGCTGGAGCGGGCTGGGGACGCCGTCGTGGGGCGGAGAGCGGTGGCCGGGCCTGTTGGACAGGAGAAGGGTTGGAGAGTGACCCGCAGCGACTTGGGAAACACAGGATCTGAGCCTGGAAGCTCCTGGGAAGTGGCTCGCGGGCAGCAGAACAGTGGGCCGCAAGGCCAGGCGCGGTGGTCCTCCTCTTTAGAATCAGGAGCCGAGGCCAGGACTCCGCCGGGGACCGAGCTGGGGACGGATCAGGATGCGCGCGGCCCGGGCAGGAGGTGATTTTCCCTTTGTGAAGCCGCGGCCCTTAGTTAGCTCCATTGCTGGGTAATTCTCCTGGGCTCTCCTCGGCGATGGGCAGCGGTCAGCGTGTCTACAGAGCACGACAGTTTCCTGGGTTTACGGAGCTCGGGGCCGAGAGCCTGGAGGAGCAGCTGGCTCCTGGCGGCCTCTCTGCAGGGCCTCCTCGGCCCGCGTGAGCTGCGACGTCCCGCTGCGGTGGGCAGAGCCAGCCAGGCAGAGGTGACCCTGTGGGCGCAGTGCCGTGGGGCTGCTGTGCGACCCGTGACCTGAGCTCCTGGGTCAGCTGCAGTCAGCAGGGACGGTGTGGCCTGGTGTCCAAATGGTGGAAGGGGCATGGAGGTGGCCCAGCTGCAGACAGGGGCCTCTCCTCTCCGGCGCTGCCCTTCCTCCCTGCTTCCCTCCCCTCCTCTTCTGCACCTTCTTCTTGAGTCTGAGTCCCCTCTCTACCCGCCCTGGCATCCAGCCTGTCTGAGGGACACCAGGGAGAGGAACCCCATCCACACTCACTCCAGTTCTTCCAACAAGGAGGAAATCGACTTTAAAAACAAGTTGAAATTTGTTCTAGCGAGTTCCACGACAGTAGAACGCACTGGGACCCATCGTACACAAGTGGAGGGTCATCGACTTTCTAAATGCTGGGAGGAGCCTCACCTCCCTCGTCTCTCATGTTCCCCCGTGGCCCCCCAAAGCCTCCCTTCCACACAAGTGCCCCCCAGTCATCTGAAGAGAGCTCAGATTCCTAACAGTCTCTCTTTCTCTCTGAATGAAAATAAAAAGAGCATTCCTCGCTCTTTCTGCCTACTTCCTATTCCGTGGTCTTGGCCGAGTGAAGGGGGTGATCCCACCCGTGGGGACCAGGCTTGGTATACCACCTCCTTTCTCCTGAATCATGTACCTTTGTTGATGCCACCCAAGGTAACACAGTCTTTTAACATTTTTGATTTTCAGTTTTTTTATAGCTTTATAGCGCCAGCTCAACTTCAGCTTAGCGTTGACTAAACTGATGAATCGGGGGCTGACAAGCGAAACACTTGTCAGAAGCCAGACAGGAAAGGCAGATGAGCAGAGTGGGCTGGGTGAGGCTTGTTGTCACATGAAGAGTTCACGCTCTCTGCAGTGGGCAGCTCTCGGCTCCAGCAGCTGCCGCCACGCAGGGTGCAGGCTCGGCATTCCGTGTTCGACGTCTCCACCTGAAGATCAGGATTCACGACGTCTTGGAGAAAGTCGGCCAGAGAGCCGCCAAGCTTGCGCTCTGTTGCAGCGCGGCCGAGGCTGAGCTGTGGCTGCCGCGTCCCCGGTGCAGAAGCAGCCGAGTGGACACTGGGCCTCCTTCCTGTGACAACGCTGACCTAATCTGTGGGCAGATGGGGAGGATGCATCGTAAGCCCTGGACCCTGGGTCCGTGGCCTGATGGACGTGAGGCGGAAGGGCTCAGTGTGGGATGCCGTGGGGCCTCAGCCTCCTGCATCCTGTAACGGGGACTTTGCAAACTTGTGACTGTGTAGACATAAGTGCATCAGGTACAGAGTGGAAGAGAATCAGGATCAAGTGAGGTTAAACTGGGGCTGTTGGGTTAGAGAGGTCAGGGCCTGGACGGAGGGTCAGTCAGGGAAGGGGGAGGGGGAGGGTGGAAGGGGGAGGGGGGGAGGGGGTAGGGGGAGGGTGGGAGGTGGGAGAGGGGCACTGTTAGGTGCAAAGTTAGGGAAGGTGGTTGAGGGCACAGAGAGGCCGCAGGCTGTGGAGGAAGACAGCATTTAGGCGGCAAAGGCCCTGCGGTCAGGGGCTCTTGGTGCGTTTGAGGAGCAGCGAGGGGCCGGTGACTGGAGCCAGGTGAGGCCCAGGGCAGTGTCGGGATGTGAGGTTGGGGACAGGGCAGGTGTGGCTGACGGGGCGTGGTGCGCAGTGGGGCTCAGTGTGATGGGGAGAGTGCGAGGTGAAGCCCCAAACTCGCTGCCCAGGTCTCTCTCCGTTTCCACTCCACCCCAGCCTCCTCCTCCCGCCACGGTGTTTTGAAGTAAATCACAGGGTGGCACCATCCAGAAGTTTAAAGGTGTCCGGGCGAGTCTCTAAAGGTTTAGGAAATTCAGAACGGCCATACGTGACCACAGGAAGAAATGGGTGACTCTTGAGCATCACCCAACACCCTGCCTGGGCTGGGAGCTAGAATCGCCTCCTCTTCCCTCCCGTCCTCTCACATCCCATCCGTCGGGGTCCTGCCCGACTCCATCCCCTCTTCAGCCCACGCTGGCCGCAGGGCAGTCCTGGGCACCCTCTGCCTCGGGCGGCTGCTTCAGGGTCCATCCAGGCACATGGTGGGCCCATCTCCCACGACACGGGGCCTCCTCTCACTGCAGATGGCCGATCCCGACGGCACCCTCTGCTCTGGGACCCTCCCCTTGGCTGTTCTCCAGAGCCACAGTCTCTTCTATCAGGGAGCCACATGCTCCTGTCCCTCAGCCATCCGGGTCTCTGGTGTCCGTCACCTTCTTGGAGAGGGCCTCCTGACCAGCTCATCTCAGCCCTCCTTTCATGACTCTCCATCCCTGACCTCCAGCCCCCTTCCCCTCGGAGACCAGCCGTGTGCTAAGTGTGGGTATGGCCGGGGGTCCCCCTAGGGTCCACTATGATGGGGGGCTGTTGGGAGTTGGTGGAACGTTTAAGGAGCAGGACCTCGTGGAAGTCCCTAAGGCCATCACCGTGTAGATGATCAGGAGGAAGCCAGCTAGGGGTGTGCCCTCAGAGTGTGGTTCTTGTGTGGTTCCTTGAGTTCTCCCGAGGGGATGGTTGTAGAAGGACAAGCCTGGACCCTCCCACTGCGTCTGCACCGTGGCTGTGAAGTGACAGCATCTCGACACGTTCCCATCAGTGCTGTCCCTCATCAGATGCAG
This sequence comes from Marmota monax, assembly GCF_021218885.2. Lineage (NCBI taxonomy): Eukaryota > Metazoa > Chordata > Mammalia > Rodentia > Sciuridae > Marmota > Marmota monax. The sequence goes on from NW_026691961.1 coordinate 14,532,174, forward strand.
GCACCAGGCACTTGAATTTCCAAAACTGTGAGCTAAGTGAACCCCTCTCTCTCTATTTTTTTATTTAAAGTAGGTGGTGTCAGGAATCTCGTTATAGCCATGAAAGGCTGGCTAGTGTGCCATGTTGGACCACACCTTTGACTTGTGTGTTTTCTACCAAAGCAAAGGTACCTAATCCCGGGCTTGGCTGCTCATTCACTCCTAGATCTACAGCACCCCTGCCCATATCCCACCCTCACTGAACATTTGCCGGGTGGATGAATTATTGTCCGAGTTCTGCAGCCCCAGAGAGACACTGGGTGACTTGAGAGCCAAGACAGAACCAGAAGCTGCAAAAGCTGATCCACAATTCTCCAGGTCAGGGACGCAGTCTAGTTAGGGGGCTGTGAGGACAGGGAAAGGTGGTCTTGTGGGGTCAGAGGCCTCTCAGAGGCTGGGAAGAAGCGAGCGGCCCACTGCCCTCTGGCTGCCGTGCCCTGCCCCGTCTCATCCTGAACACATCCCTGTGCTCCAGTGGACACGGGCTGGTAACCCAGAGGCACCTCAGAGCCAGCCCAGCCCACGGTCCACCTCAGGACCCTTGTGGGGTGGAATTCTCTTTTCTGCAGGGTGTTAGCGGGGATGGAGCCCAGCCTCAGACCTGAGAAGCCTGTGGGTTTGGAGCTTTCTCAGGTAGCAGCGCCCGGGAGGCCTGTGGGCAGTGAGTTATGCCAACCCCCTCGACCACGCTTCGGGGGTCCGCACGGGGGGGCCTCTGGTTTTATCTGGCTCCCCACATGCTGTCCTTGGCCCCGTGGGGAGGATCACAGACTGCAGTGACGTTGGGGGCTGGCGTCCTCTTCTGTGTTTAACGCTGGGTTCCAGTGACCCAGGAGGCACGTCATGCCGTTCCGTGGAGACCTTTGAGAAGGGCCCAGCACCTTGTTAGTTGGAGATTGGAGGTTGGAATACAGGTTGCTTTGAGCAGGTTAAAAGGTACAGTAGCGTTGGTGTTGGGAATTTTAGTTTCAAGGTTTGGGGGAAGATTGGGGGCAGGGCTCAGAGAACCGAATACCCATGTCCTGTACCTGTGGTCATCAGAGCAGATGCAGGGTTCCACATGCAGATCTCACTTCCAGATAACCCCAGCGCCCTGCCTCGGTTCCCGGGCCGCCCTGTAGGTGCTCAGGAGGAAGCCAGCAGAAAGCTGCCCTGCGGCTCTGGAAACTGGAGTCCAAAGTCAGGGGTCAGCAGTCACGCTGGCTCCCAAGGCCTCAGGGAGAAGAGGGTCCATGTCTCCTAGCATCTTGTCATTGCTCGTCTTGTAGATGCACCACCCCAATCTCCGCCTCTGTCATGTCGTGGCATTGCTGTGTGTTGTCTGTGCCGAATCCCCCCCTTTTAAAGGGACGCCAGTTGTGTTGGATCAGGGCCCACCCCCATGAGCTCATCCTGACTTGGTCACAGTTGCGGAGAACCTGTTGCCAGGTAAGGTCACCCACACAGGTACTGGGGGTGAGGGCTTCAACGTGTGGTTTTGGGGGGCACAGTTCAACAATTGCACATGCATTCCACGTGTACCCTACTATGGGCACCTACTATGTGCAAGGCCCTGGGGCAGTTGGGGAGGGTGGACAGGGAGCCTCATTGACCTCACAGCCGATGGCGGGTCAAGTGTGTAAACCAGACATGGGCTGTGTCTGCTACGGCTCCGCCCGTCGAAAGATGGGGAAATCCCCTGTGCTGCCCACCCAGGGTGTGTCTCTTGTCCCCAGCTGCAGGGTCTCAAAAATGAAGCCAGGCGGTGTTACCAGTAGAATCGAGAGGCTGCTGTCACCCAGGGATCCGTGTTCCAGGCTGAGCCACGGGAGGGAGCCTGTGCCTGATCCCCATTGTAAGCCACAGTCACTCCTCCCACGGGCTCCCACCACCCATGCCCCTCGCCAGCGTCCTCACCCCGAGGTGAGGGAAGGAGCGTGTGGAGGTGAGTTCCAGACTCCCCGCGGTGTGGTCCGCGTGACCTGGCCTGTGTGATTCTGTTAGTCCTGCTGCTTGGTGAACAGATTCAACACCATTAGCCCAGAAAACACTGGGGCTTCTGCTCTAAGCCACCTGCTGGGTAGCCGAGGAGGGCGGGGACACACAGTGGACAGAGCAGACCTGCCCTGTGTTGGGTGGGACCGACATTCGATGGAGGGACAACGGGGGAACCCGGGTCTTTGTCCTCTGAAACGTCTGCCACCTCAGGCAGGTCGTGACGTCTGCCTCCCCCATCTATATCTGTCTGTCTGAGGTCAGCCTTTTCTGTCTCGGTGACCAAAAGCCTGACAAAGACAACTTAGAGGGGAGAAAGGTCATTTTGGCCCGTGGTTTCAGAGGTTCAGTCTATGGTTGGTGACTCCATTGCTCGGGGACAACACCATGGTGGAAGGACGTGGTGGAGGGAAGTGGCTCAGGCCACGGCCGCCAGGAAGCAGAGAGGTCGCTGCTCACCAGGGACAAAATACAAACCCAAAGACACTTCCCCAGTGACACCCCCTGCCTGCCTACAGTTCCACCCAGTTAACCCACATTGGTGATTGGGTCACGACCCTGCCAACCCAGTCACCTTGCCTCTGGACATGGTGGCCTGGTCTGACACAGGGGCCTTGGGGGACACTCGAGCTAAACCACACAGTGGCTCAGCCTCCAGGCGACTCACGCAGCACCAGTGGGTCGCTCACGGTTCTGGAGGCCGAACAGTCCAACGTGCCAGCAGCTTCCTGGCCGGCGAGGCCCCCTTTCTGATCACAGTGGTGCCTTCCCAGGGCACCTTCACGGGGTGGAAGGGCCAGGGAGCACTCTGGGGCCTCCTGGGATCGACTGGTGACAGCCTGTAGGGAGAACCCTTCCCACAGGCCCCACCTTCAGCCCTCTCGCTCTCGGGAACTTGGCTTCCAAGCCTCACTTTTGGGGAGACGTACTCAGTCCCTGGCCACTGAGGGGGAGAGACGCAGGTGTGCTCTGGTCACCTCCCTCAGCACAGGCGGGGCCGCCTGCCGGAGCAGGGATGGCCCCTGTAGCCCTCGCTCCCGGAGACACCTGCTCCTTGACGCGCCTACGACCCTGGAGCAGGGAACCGAGGACGAGGCTCTCCGCCTCCTCTAACGTTGTGCGATTCTGTTTTCCTACCGGAACGCGGTGTGACCATTAAACCACTCGACACCCAACACCGGGTCGAGTGACCTGCGGCCCTGCTCTTCCCCTGTGCGGTCAGCTGCGCAGAGACCCCAGCAGGACCCGCGGGCGTGGACTGAAGCCTCGGAGTCGCCCTCCACTCTGCCTGAGTCCCCAGACCTGGGTGGCCACGAGTCCTGCCCGGCCGCCTCCGGGTCTTTCCACAGGGTCCTTTCTTCCTGTTCTTTTTGCTGCCACCTGGTCCAGGCCACCTGGGGCAGCTGGGGCCTTTTCCGTCTTCCTCTGCCATCGGCCAATAATTCTGTCCCACTGACTGGACCTGGGGGTAGGTGATTGGAGTCCCAGCCTCTGTGCTGAAGGACAGATCTGCCTCCTTAGAAGGAAGAGGAGGCCCCGGGGGCACTGTTCTCGGAGAAACCAGGGGAGGTGACTTTGGAGGCAGATGACTGTAGGAGAGGGCAGCACGGGGGTGCAGTGCACCTCAGCGTAGACCCACGTTATTGTGCACCTACAAGTATGTTGAGGGGGATCCCCCAAATTCAGCAACCAAGGTGAATACTATTTCAATGCACCTTTGGAACAAATCAAAATGAATGCCAAAAAATAATCCACCACGAGAAACCCCATCTAGCTTTGAAGTGGGATCATGTCGGCGGAGCTCCTAGCTCGGCATGTAGTAGGTGTTCAAGAGAAACCCAGGAACGGGAAAGTAGTAATAACGCCAAACACAGCCAGCACCCTTTTAAGGCTGCTGCAGACACCACTCATTTAGTCTTCACAGCAACCCCACACGGTGGACTTTCTTGTGTCCACTTTATAGAGGAGAAAACCAGAAGCATACAGTTAAGCAAAGTGTGGGGCCAGAACGGAAGCCCAGATAAAGCCAACCCAGGGACACCACCAATGCCTGGACCTTCTCAGTGGAATAAGAGGAATCGGAAGGCGTTCATCGTTTCTCTGAGTCTTCATTTGGGTAAATCAGAACAAAGCAAGGCTAACGCGAGACGTTTCTCAGTGCTACTAAATAATAAAATCGAGTAACAGAAGGAGATTGTCTGGGACCCAGTGGCCACAGAATACCTGTTCAGAGAGGAGGAGATAAAACCATCTCCTCAGGACTGACTCCCGCCTGCCGGGGGACACTGTTGATTTGATTCTCTGCTGGCCCTCGACAGCGCCCATCAGGAGGAGGACGTTATCAGGCAGCGGGAAGGCCTATCAGTTGATCCTTCCTGGGCTCCATGTCCTGTGCAGAAGGCACCGTCACTTTTCCAAGAGAACAACCTGCAGGTAGCAGGTCCTCGGTGACAGGCGCTCCCCGCTGCTGGGGACGGCCCACGCAGAGCCATGTCAGCCCTCATGAGTCTCTTTGATAGATACCAGGGCTTAAGTGGGACCAAAAATCCTCTTTGAAAAGTAGAGCGTCGTACGGAGACTCCTGAGCTTGAGAGCGACTTCCTGGTCACTTCCTTCCTGGACCCGCTGGCTGCTATTTAGTGTGATTAGTGTTTCCTTACCTGTTTGCTTGCGTATGGGCCAAAAAGCCAGTGGAGTGCTGGACCCAGCCTCTCCCCCCAGCTCCGTTCTGGCGACGGGTGACTTGAAGAGGTCGTTCGCACGGGAAGTCAGGTTCTTCTCCTTGAGGGTGGACTCATCGTTTTTCATCGATTATCGAGGGCTATGCCCAACGCTGTGTCAGTGCACCTCTGTCTTAAGGCTCTGGTGCTGAGCAGATGTGCCACAACCTGAGCTCTGCAAGACCAACCTGAATCTGCGTCCTTGCCCACTTGTTACTGAAGACCTGCGGTTGTTGTGCACCCACAAGTACCGAGGCGGGGCCCTGGGCACCTTCCCTCTCTGAGTCCCAGTTTGCTCATGTGGTGAGACTGATATAATAGAGAACTTACCACCCCATGGGTGGTGGTTAGGAGGATAAGTTAAATAATAAATGTAGATTGAATAGATGCTCAATAAACTACTTATTGAGTCCGGTTAAAATGTGATCATCCACCGTTTTGGAAGAAGCAGTTTCCTTTTCCTGATACAGCGTTCCAGTGTCAGTGCGTCTTCTCCACTCCATGGGGCCTGGTGGCACACATCTGTGATCTCAGTGGCTCAGGAGGCTGAGGCAGGAGGATTGCAAGCTCGAGGCCAGCCTCAGCAACTTAGGGCCTAAGCAACTCAGTGACACCCAGTTTCTAAATAAGAAATACTTTTACTTTATGAAAATATGAAATATTGGTTCAGTATTCAAGTGTTCCTGGTTTCCATCCTGGTACCCAAACAAAAACAAACAAAACAAAACAGTCAAAGTTTTGGGACACAGAAGACAGGAGCCCTGCCCGTGACCTTACCTCCTGTCGGCAGGCCCTGGCACGTTATCTGCCTCACTGACCGATTGTCTAATTTCCTGAGGGGACATTAATATAGCTCATTCCTGCTGGCCGATCACAGCACTGTGTAGGGATCTGCAAGGATTCAGAGCTGCTTAATTTTTCTGTCTGGCACATGCTCCTTTGTCCCTTGTCAAGAGGAGGGGACCACAGAACCGTCACACTATTTCATGTCAGAGGCTGAGTATCTGCCAGAGACGGTTCGCTCTTTCCCTGAAGACATGGGGGTGCACCCCTGATTCTTACGTTCCCATAAAACAGTTCATCATGCCAGAGGCCTTCCGGGCCGTTTCCAGTGGGAAGAGAACTGAGGTCCATCCACAACCCACCACATCATGGGTCCACGACAGCCCCGTGAGGAGGTCGGGATTCTGTGTCTGGTTTACAGCTGGGATTCACAGAAGTCACTCTCCCAGGGAAGATGGGATGAATTGTCATTTGTCCCTGTCCCCAGTTTAAGAAGGACAAATCAATCTGTTCTGACCAGCGTTTAGCTGTTCTCTGTTAGTTGATTCCTTGACCCAGTTAAAAGAAAAGTTAATTCCAGACTTTTAGGTATTTTGATATCTGACATGTGTGGCTGCGTCTGAAGGCTCCAGGCTCATTCCAAGCTGCTTGGCACATTCGGGCATTTCTTATGGTACGTGAACTGTGGCCATCCGGACATCTCTGAACTTTTCCTTCTAATTACACCATGCATATGTGAACCCTGCTGCTATTCAGGGAACCAGTCTAGACTTTCTTGTTTGTCATTTAAAAAAAAAAAAAGATTTGGGAAGAAACGTATCTTGCTTTTCTGGAGATGTAGGCTGTAGGACTAATTGGCCGTGTTCTATGGCTCATGGCTTGGCCAGCCTCTGCCCACATTAAATTTGGTTAGTTAAGACTCTTACTTTGTTTCCTAGGTTTTGTTTTAAATTATCTTGTTTAAGAGATCATTTTTGATTCATATTCAGTTTTAAGCACTAATACAGACAGACATGTCTTCTCTCCGACATCCTCTAAGGGCAATTCTGGCAAAACTAAGGACAACATCCCAACCAGGACGCTGACGTGTCAAGAGACAGAACCCACAGGGACCCCTCCTGTTTTGTTCTTGGAGCTGTCTCCAGTTAAAGTGTTTTTATGAGAAGTCAACCTAAAGGGAGCTCAAGCAAGAAGAGAAAAGAATGTCTTAGAAGATGCAGTAAATGCCTGCTCTTGTCTGCCTGCCATCTCTCATTCCTCTGGTGAGGATGTCAATCACCGGCCTTGGGCCCATTGCCATGGAGATTGGTCAGGTGACCCCAGCCAACCAATGGCAGTAGCCAGCACGCTCTCCATCAGTCTTTATACTCGTTCATCCCACACGTCTGGGACTTTGGATTCTTTGACCCACATCTCCCCTTCTCCTCCTGAACCCCTGGTAACCATGTTTTATGGTCTGTCTCTGTGTATTTGAACTCTTAAAAAAAATCCTGCCTGGCATGGTGGCGCACCCTGTAATCCCAGCAAAACTCAGGAGACTGAGGCAGGAGGATGGTATATTTGAGGCCAGCCTCAGCAATTTGGCAAGGCCCTCAGCAAATTAGTGAGACCCTGTCTCAAAAAATGAAAAGGGCTGTGGATGGAGCTCAGTGGTAAAGTGCCCCTGGGTTGAATCCTCAGCCTGCATGTGCGCACGCGCACACATACACACACAGATTCCACATGTGAGATCATGTAATATTTTTTTATTTCTATAGCAGGTTAGTTTCACTTGACTTAAAGTCATCCAGGTCCATCCATGTTGTGACAAATGGCAGAATATGCTTCTTTTTAATGGCTAAATAATATTTCATTCTGTTTATATTTCTGTATATCTACATGTATATACATATATACCATATTTTCTTAATCCATCCATCTATCAGTGGACATTTAGATTGCTCTGTGTTTTGGCCTATGATAAGCTCTTCCAGCCCAGGTATCTTTTTACCACATGGGAAAAGCCTGTCTCTGGGAAGAGGGACAAATGCCCCACAGAGAGAGGGGAGCTGGACAGGTGGCGGATGAGGCAGATTGTGAGACTGTGACCTGTTTTCTCCCTGGGCCAGGCTGCACGCTTCCTCTACTGTTTGGTTCCTGTATTGATGACTCCTGATTTTCACTTTACTTGGTTTCAGTACTAGTTCTCTCCCCCTGAAGAATGCCATCGATCCTTAAGATCCTAGGAACTCTCTTGGGCCCAAGCACGGCAGGGCCCCCCTGGGGTCTGGAGCAGGACTCTCTTCCTTCTCCCTGAGGAGTGCAGAATCGGTTACAGATGGGAGTCAGGCCCACATGCAATGACCAGGGCGGTCAGAGGCAGGAAGGCCGTCCTCCGAGAAAAGCAGTCGGTGTGAGATTTGCTGACACCCCAGAGAGGTGACCATCCCCCAAACTTCTGGTGAGGACAGTCTCAGTTTTGGCTGCACTTTATACCCGACCTGGGCCTCGCCCCTGTGTCGGTCAGGATTTCATGACATGACCAGAGGTCCTGACGAGGATGACTGAGAGCAAGAGAAGTTTATTTTGGCTGGTGGTTTCAGAGATTCAGTTCATAGGAAGTCGACTCCATGGCTCTGGGCCCAAGGTGGGGCAGAAATCATGGTGGAAGGGCGTGGTGGAGGGGAGCAGCTAGGACCAGAGGTCTGGAAGGCCGGTAGCAGAGAGAGCGCCACTCATCAGGGACAAAATACATACCTGAAGCCGGGCGTGGTGGTGCCCACTTGTCATCAGAGACTTGAGAGGCTGAGGCAGGAGGATCGCAAGATCTATGCCAGTTTCTGCAACTTAGTGAGATCCTGTTTCAAAATAAAAAATAAAAAAGGGCTGGGGATATGGCTCAGTGGCAAAGCACCCCGGGGTTAAATCCTCAGAAGGATTTATATGCGCGCGCGCACGCGCCAAAGGCACACCCCAAATGACTACCTCCTCCAGCCATACCCTACCTGCCTATGGTTTCAGTTAATCCATGTAAGTGGATTAATCCATTATTAGTTTACAGCTAGTCATTCCACCTCTGAACATTCTTGCGTTGTCTCACACGTGAACTATTGGGGGACGCCCATCTAAATCACGTGATTCTCTGATATCCTAATTTCATTGATCTGGGGTGGGGCCAGGGCTCATTTCCTTAAAACCTTCTAAGCTGTGGTCAACATGCAGGTGGGGTGAGTTCCTGGTGTGCGGAACGTGGACAGAGGATCCAGCAATGATTTTGGGACTAACCCAGGTCACCTAACAAGAGTGAGGAGCCACAGTAAACTCTCGTTTGTTTACGTTTCCTTCTTTGGTTTGGCAGGACTAGCACCGGTGTCCCTGCTGTCTAGAAGACTCTTCCTTCACACTGATCTTGGCCGACGTGGGGACTTGAGGGTGGGGTCTTGGTGTTCTGTTGGCTGATGGCTGCTGGAGTCAGAATCGTGAGAAGATCGCGTCCATCTGGAACTTTCTAGGGTTTGTAGACTGCAAGTGCGAGGATTCTTACAGCTCATAAACAGAAGGAAAAAAATCTCTAGATGAGACTGCTAGGGACAGTCCTCCGGACACCAAGCCAAGAGGTCTCTTTGTCAGCTGTCATAATGCCCCTCTGGTCACTGTGGGATGTTGGTGGTTATAGCAATGGAGGGCGCACAGAGGGATTATGGCAGGAGGTTTTCAGAAACTCACACATGCCCTGTCCAGATTCCTCTCCCTGGGGCCAGCTCTGCTCAGCCACAGTTTGTGTCTTTATTGGAGGTCTTCTACGTGGACACCAAGGGTGGGGGGTGGTGTCACTGTTGTTCCAAGAACCTGTTGTTGCCCAAGAGTCCTTCGAGCTTTGTGGTTGCTCAGAGACGGGGGGGGGTGGGGGTGCAGAAATGCAGGCAGGGGGCAGTGGGGTGCTGGTCCAGGCCCTCAGCTGCAGGGTCTTGATGGCTGTATGATCTGTCTGAGGCCACGTGTCTGGCACAATGTGTCTGAGGCTGCATGCAGTGTCGTCTGGGACTGGTTCTCTACTTCCTGACCTTCCTTTAAAAGGTCACCTTGCTAAAGGGTCGACCTTTAATGGTATGGGGTACAAGGACTGTCAGGTGCACGCTGCACGCCTATTTCCCTCTTTTCAAATGCAGCGATCCGTCCCACAGGGTTGAATAGTACTGGCGTATTAGTTATCTGTCCATGTGTGTGACTTAGGAGTCTAGAGTGTTAAGCGTGCATTGTTCCATCCATCCGTAGGGAGGAGATTGGAGAGCCCCCCACCTGGGTGGCTCTGACTCGGGGTCCTCTCTGAGGTGGCAGTCATGATGTCCATCGAAAATGTTTAAAGATTAAGACGTTCTCCAAGGGGCCCAGTCGTCTGAGGGCTAACCTGAGGTGGGAGGCTGCACTTCCAAGGTGACTCTCATGCTTCATGTTAGTCCTGGTCCTCAGGGGACCCCTTCCTTACCACGGGGACCCCTTCCTTACCACGGGGACCCCTTCCTTACCACGTGCTCCTGACCACAGGGCTTCCCGAGCGCACAGCGTGGCGGCTGGACTCCCACACAGTGACTGACTCCAGAGGAGGCAAGGCTTCCTCCGAGTCCCCAGAGGCCACACGCTGTCATTTCTGCAATATCCTATTGGTTGCACAGGCCAGCCTGGTCCACTTGGTGGTCAACTACAAAAGGACACGAATACCAGGAAGCAGGGTCCCTGGGGCCATCTTGAAGGGTGGCCAACCTGACCCATCCAGGAGGCCGGGCCCCAGGCAGACCTTCTGTTCTTCCTTCACCTCTTCACGTCAGCAGCCACCTCTGCTTTGAAATCGGAGACCCAGTCAGAGGACGTCCAGGTCCCTGCTGTCCTCTGCGGCTCAGGGGTGCGGGGGCGTGCTCTCTGTACTGGGTTCTGTTCTCTCTCTCACTGTGAGGGTCTTGGTTCCAAGACCCAGTTTCCCATCACCCTTTGTCCTGCCCCTGAAGGGAAGGTCATCTGTCCCTCACCAGGGCCTGCAGCTGCAGCAGGGGCTTCATTTCTAAAAGGAGCAACACAGAGACGGGTGGCAGTTAGGAGCCCGCGTAGGCTCCGGGCTGATTAGAAAAATGTTGTAAAATAACTGCAGAGATTGAGGCGCCTCCAAGGGCGTGGCTGGAATCAGCCTGACAGAGGATTTCACACCAGGCGGCGCGGCGTGTGAGAAGTCAAGGCCCCGGCCTCCCAGGTGACTGGGAACCCAGGATACGGAGGTGCGTCCTTATGGATGGTCCAGTTTCACAGTGAAGGGTGGGTTGAGGTTGACGGCAATGACAGAAAGAGGCAGAAAGGACCGTAAAATAAAACACTGAGAGGAGAGGATTCTGTGCTGTGTGGGACGGGAGCAGAGACCAAAGTGCTCTATGGTACCGGGGATTGAACTCGGGGGCACTCGACCACTGAGCCACTCCCCAGCCCTGTTTTGTATTGCATTTAGAGACGGGGTCCCACTGAGGTGCTTTGTACCTCACTGTTGCTGAGGCTGGCTTTGACCTCACGATCCTCCTGCCTCGGCCTCCTGAGCTGCTGGGACGACTGCGTGACCACTGTGCTGAGCAGGAAGCTGCTCCCTGCAGGCTGAAGAGCAGAGTGGGTTCCCTGTGGGTTCAAGGCAGCCACCAGGCCCAGCTGGATTTGTAGTTCAGCGGTAAAGGCTGGGGCTAAGCTGGTACCATGAACGGTGAGTCCAACCATCCACCCATAACCTGAGTGAAGCCAGATTGGAGCCTCCCTCCCAAGGTGCCGTAGGATGAGGGAGAGAAAGCGGAGCAGCATCATATATTTCCAAGCTCAAGTTCAGGCTCAAGTGACCTCAGCTTGAATCACCACTCTCCCTCTTTCTAACTGTGGGATCTCAGGGAAGTTGCTTGACCTCTCTGAGTTGTAGAGTTTCCTCAAGTCAAGGTGACAAAGTGGACCTCACTGGCCTTCCGTGGGCGTGAAGGGAGATGCACTTGTGGCAGGAAGTCGTCAAGGCCACAGGCTGACCTCGTATCTCTCTTGCCACTTTACCTCTGTGGCATGCCTCCTGCACTGAGGGCAGAGCCCCTCCACGTTTCTGCGTCTGACTGACACGTTACTGCAGATCGCATCCCAAAGAAGCAGCTCTGGACGGTCCAGAGCCAAGCCAGGGTGGGCGGGGGCTGGGAGGCCACTGGCCACCTTCCACGCTGTTTCCTTGACCTGCTGCTGCGTGAACCAGGGCCTCACGTCAGCCGTAGGAAACCACCATGCGTTATCTCCTGGGGTCTGTGGGTCAGAGGTCTGCGGGCACCCCGCTGGGCGCCTCCCGCTGGGAACCTCCCCAGGAGAAGCTGCAGTGGGGGTCTCGGCTCCACCCGCGTTCACATGGCCACTCAGGTGAGGCCTGGGGCCTCGGGTCCTTGCCCCATTGACCTCTCCACAGGGCAGCTCCCAACACGGAGAGCTGGAGGGAGGGGAGGGACGGAGAGAGAGGGAGGGAGGGGAAGGAGGGAAGAGAGAGAGGGAGGGGAGGGGGGAGCAGTGGTCTCGTTGTCAACTGGACTTGGACACACAGCCCCATGGCTTCAGTAGGAGCATGTCCTATTCCAACCCGTACTTAAAGGAGGGGTTATGACTGGAGGAGGTAAGAATCACCAGAGTTGTGTCCCCCCAACCTTCGCCTGGGGAACTAGGTGCAGGTCTTCGCTCTCAGTTTCCCAAATCTGTCCCCTCCCCTCTGGGCATATTCCTCTGGGACTCACCCTGAGCAAGTGATGGGCAGGGCCCAGGACCCCTTCTCAGGGACATGGCACTAGAGAACATCCTGTTCTTCTCCAAACTCAATCCTGGCAATCCTTGACTCCTTAAAAGCAAAAAAAAAAACAAAACAAAACCCCCCAAACCCTCACTCTGATTGATTATGAATTCTCCCAAATCTATTATTAATGGAACCTTTCTATACCTAGACTCTTTTAAGGCCTTGACTTCTGATGCTCCAGATCTAGGATTTTGAAACTCAGAAAACAATTCCTTCAAACTCTTGTGTTGGGAGAGCCCCACCCGCCATGGAACTAGATCAACGATCCCCTCTTCTGTCTTTGGGGCAGGGATTCTGATGAGCATCATGCACTGAGCTCTGAAAACCCTGGTGTTACTGAGCTCCGCCTGTGGCCGACCTAAGGACAGGACTTTGGTGGATTTCTCTCCTTGGCCGTCTCCCTGAGCCTGTACACCATTCTTGTTCCCTGAGGTTTCTTCTTGAGCCAAGCCTCCTTCCCAGAGCGTTTGTCTCAAGGCTTGATTTCTGGAATGGAGTAGGAATCCTGGCCAAGGCAATTCCCTGGTCTGGATTAGATTCTAGACTAAAGATTTGATTTATAATAACTCATTTAACCCTCATCACATCCTACAAGGTAGCTGCGATTGTCCCCATTTTATGTGGAAGTAAAGGTTCAGAGAGGTAAAATGACTTGGTCAGGGTCTCAGGGCCAGGAAGTGGTGGGGTTGGGTTGGAACCTGGGTCTGTTAAGTTCCAAGGCAGAGATCAGAGTTAGCTCTCCTGCCTGGAATCACAGTCCCCTTCAGACTGCCATTGGTGCCACTGGGGTCCTTCTGGGGGCCTTGGAGGACCCCTCCACCACGAGCGAGCCCTGTCTTTGTTCCGCATCTTTGGCCTGCACCAGGCCCCTGGGAACCAAGGTTCTAAAATTGCCAATTCAGGACCTTGGCCAGGGGCTCAGATGCTCCCACCCTTCTGAATTCTGAATACTTCTGAACTCATTTGAGATTCCTTGGCAGCGGAGAAAGGAAGGGGGAAAAAAGTGCTGACTTGTTCTTTTCTTTTTCTTTTTTTCTTAAAGAGATGGGAAGGTCATTTTGGTAGCATGTCCAAGGCCCCTGGACCAGTTAGTTGCAGTCTGGACACAGGAACTGACTTCTGATGTCTGCAGGCTGGTAGAGGTTCATCCTTGCATTTTAAACAGCGTTTCCGTGCCTCAGTCTTCTGCAGGGTCAACCTTTGGTCTCTAACCTCATCCCAACTAGACCAGTGATTCAGCCGCAGGCGTCGGATTATACAGGCAGGTTACAGGGTGCCAGGAGACCTCCAGACTCCCAAATAGACGGGCGCAGTGTGCTGCAGGACTGAACTCTGTCCTTACTGCAGACGAAACTAGGGACGCCCTGAGCATCACACATGCTAGATGCCGAGGGTTTTAGATGAAATTTCTCATCCCACCCTTATAATTCCACTATGAAGACAAGAACAGGAGGCCCAAAGGGATCCTTGGCTTCCCTGAGACCGGGGGGTGGAGTTTGGCGTTGAGTTGAGGACTCCACGCTCACCACGTCTAGACACGTCCCACCTTACGGACTGTTCTGCTGTCTCCCGGGGGTTCAAAAAGAGGACTTGACCAATGGGTCCCTGAGAGTACTCTGGTTGGGGTTCTCCAACAGGCAGATGACTGGATTGACATCCAAGGGTCAGTCAGGCCTGTCGGGGCCCAGGACAGGTGACCAAGTACGTGACAGAGTTTTACAAATGTGTAACACCATGTCACGCACCTTTCCAGGGAGGGGCCAAACAGACAGTTGATCTGAGCACGGGACGGGGTGAGGAGTGCGCTGGGGCCCCTGAAGCTGCTGTGTCATCACAGAGCGTCAGCAGACCTCGCTGTTCAAAGTGTTCTCTGCAACTAGCAGCATCCACAGGCGGGAGGGAGCTTGCAGGGAATGCAGGATCTCCAGGGGCCCCGGGCCTGCTGCACCAGAATCTGCATTTAGCAAGGTGCCCGGGTGGCTGCAGTGACACTAATGATGGAGAAGCTCGGCAGCCTCTGGCTTCACTCCAAGCTGCTGTTGCTGGGCCTCCCCGGAGCCCTCTTGCCTCGGTGACTAGCCTGGGGCTGTGTCTGTCCGAGAGCCACGCATTGCAGATGAAGAATCTGCTGGCCCACCTCCATCTTACCCTTCTCTCACCTCGTGTACATTTTTAACGCAGGAATCGATGTGAGAATTCTTGCGACATTAATTTTCTGCCACAAAGTATTTTGTGGAGCAAATTCCATTAAGCCATTTTAATCCAGGGTTTAATTTTCTATTCAGCTCATCTAAGCCATTTCCATTTTTTTTCCATTAAAATGTTCATTTGTAACAAAATTGTTTTTGTGAGATCAATTATTTTCTGTTTAAATTTTACAATCGACGTTTGACTCATCCGTCTCTCTCCTCCTGACGTCTGCTGGTGGCGGCTTCAGCTCTTTGGAGCATTTTCTCTCTTTGCTTGTTTCTTTCCCGGCCATTCTTTCTATCAAGTCCAAATCTCCTGGGTCAGGTTTGGCAGATCTAAATATTGTCAGCAACACTTGCTTTTTCCTTTCCTGTTAATTTTCAGCCCCTTACAAATTCTAGCCATTTTATGTGTTTTAGTTTTAGATATTGCTGATTGTTTTTGCCCATAATGTATGATGCAAGTTCTATGAGAGCAAGATTTCTGTCTGGATCTGTTTATTTTTTGTTGTCTTATCCTGGGGGCCTAGAATGGTGCCTGGCATTTACAAGGTTCCCTGGATATGTTTATAGGCTGAAAGGACAACATTCACCTGTTACGGTGGATGTGAGGTGTCCCCCAAAAGCTCATGTGTGAGACAATGCAAGAAGGTTTCGAGGAGAAATGATGGGGTTGTGAGAGCTTTAACCTAATCAGTGGGTTAATCCCCTGATAGGAATTAACTGGGTGGTAACTGGAGGTAGGTGGGGTGTGGCTGGAGGAGGCGGGGCTTTGGGGTATAGATTTTGTGTCTGGAAAGTGGAGATTTCTCTCTCTCTCTCTCTCTCTCTGCTTCCTGAAGGTCATGTGAGCCATTTCCCTCTGCCATACTCTACCTCCATAATGCTCTGCCTCAACTTGAGCCCTGAGGAATGGAGCCAGCTGCCTACGGACTGAGACAGAGATGGGTGGAGTTGGGGGAAGAGGAGAGAGGAGATGGAGAGAGTACACACACATATTCACACATGTATGTACACACATGCACAAACACACAATGCACAGCCATGCATGCTCAAACAAATGCACATACACATTCACACACAGAGAAAGACATATATGCATATGCACAAAAACAGCCACATGTGTAAGTACAAGCACAAGCATGTACAAATAGACATGCACATGGACATACATGCATTGGGGCACATGGACATACATGCATTGGGACACATGCATGCATAGCCACACACCTAAAAATGCACACAAGCACAAATATATGCAAACAGAGGCATGCATATTAAGTACAAAATGCACACGTGCATACATGTACACACCACGCAATGTAAACACAACCACACATGCATGCACATGGAGACAATCACACGCACAGACACATGTTATACGTGCACATGGTCACACATATACACACATGCCAACACACACATGCAATATATACAGATATGTATCGTGTTTTTACATGAACACATGCTTACAATCATAGAAGTATACCTGTGGTATGCATGCATAGAGACATATATGCACATAGAGACATAGCCATAAATTTACATGCACAAATGGAATGCATACATACTTATGCACACACATACACATATACACACAAATAAGCACGGTCACTCATACAAATGTACACACACACACAGAGTTTACTGCTTATTGATGGCTAAACCCTGGATTGCAGGGTAGACCAATGGAATAAAACCTGCATTGTCATGATTAACACATTCCTCTTTGGGGATGTTGGTGTCTCCACTTTAACCACTGGTGCTTGATTAAATGCACATGGAGTCGCATTGAATATTAAGAAAGCCAGTTGCTACCTTTGATTGAATTTAGTAAAAAATCGTCCTTGGGCCTGTGTCTTGGTCAGATCCTGTGAATGGCACAGAATAATGGAGAGGAAGAGAGGATGTGTGGGGAAGTGTCCAGGCTGGCAGGAGATGAATACAGGAGCTTAGCAATTAAAGTGCAGCTTGCTACAGGCTGTGCTGAGAGACCTGGTGCAGAGGCACCCAGCTGGGGAGCCTTGAGTTTAGATCCTGAGCCATCAGACAGTTCTGCTAGATTCCTTCTGGTGCATTTGTTAACGGATTATAAAACTATGCTAAGGAAGACTTTGTGGAGGGTGGGGGTTGAAAGGCAGAAGAGGGCCGGAGTCCAGGTTGGGAGGCCTCAGCCAGCGTCCTGGGCTGTCTATTCACCCTGCACCAGAGGAGCAGCGGCTGGGCTCCTGGGCCCCCGGCGTCCTCATCTCTGTGGGGATGAAGCTTTGACAGCATAGGCCTGCAGTGAGGGTTAGGGAGAAATGGATCCAGCAGCACCGGAAACCACCACTTCACCACTACCTGGTTGTTGATGACGATTCAAAAGAGGCTGGGAAGATCCGGGGCTTATTCTTGGTCAGCGTCCGCTGTGAATAGTGGCTGTCCCAGTCAGTCCCCATCTTGGCGTCTTACTCCCCAAAACGCGACTGTCTCACGCCTGAGTTTGTAGGTTGGTTGCAGTTTGGCTGATCTAGGCTGGTTCAGCCGGGTCTGCTTCCAGACGAGAGCTGAGGTCCAAGCTTTCTGTCTCCTTGTTCTCTTGGGGCCCCTGGCCACCTGGAGTTATTTTTGTTATCAGTTCTGGCAAAAGCGGAAGAGGGGAAATCAACCGCATGTAAGCTTTTCCAGCCTAACGTCAGCCAGGGCCAGTTGCGGGGCCAAACCCAACTTCAACAGGTGGGAAGACACCAGGCAGCACCCTCAGGAAGGGGGTTATAACCCAATCAGGGAGGAGGGGGAACTGGCAACAGGAGCCCGATCTCCTGCACCCCTCTAGGCAGGAAGGGCCCGAGATGACAGACTGGGCATCATAATGGTACCCACCGCAGGATGTCAGTAGAACTGCCTGTTATCACACCAGTCTTGTAACGGGTTTCTTTTTAAATATTTTTATTAGTGCATCAGAGTTACTCATAGTAGTTGGGCTCATTTTGACATAATCATATAAATGGAATTTAATTTGCTCCTTTTTAGTCCCTGGTTCCTTTATTTCCCTCCCCTCCCCCCTCTCAATTTGAGCGCGTGCTAAGTGGTCCACTCTGTATCATCCTTCCTCTTACGCTACGGATCTCCATTTTATTGGTTTATTTACTTATTAATTTAGTGCTTTATAGAGGTACCTAGAGGTGGAATTCGCCGTGACCTATTTACACAGGCACACAACGTGACTTTGTCGAATTCATCCTGCGTTTGCTCCCCTTTCCTGTCCCTCCTCTCCCCACCCATCTCCTTCCACTTCACCATCTTCCCTCTGCCGTATGGTGAGCGACCTCCCCTCTCCCCTCCATACTTTGTTCTAGTTCTGCGTATGGGAGAACGAGGAGTGACAGCTGATGGGTATGAAGTTTCCTATTGAGGCCGTGAAATGTTGTAAAATTGCTGGGGTGATGGTTGTGCATCAACCTTGACTTTCTGAGTCTGGCTGACTTCACTTAGCACGATGTTCTCCAGTTCCACCCATTTACCAGCAGATGCGGTGATTCCTTTCTTCTTTGTGACTGAGTATGAATGGGCTGAGAAAATGTGGCTTTCATACACGGTGGGGTCCCTTTGTTCTCACCTCGAGTGCTCTGTAATCTCTTCTCCCCACACCAACCAGACTCATCCACAAAGTCGGAAAACAGGTCAGTGGCTGACGGGGCAGGGGAGCGATGGGGTGGGAATGAGGAGTGACAGCTGATAGGTATGAAGTTTCCTATTGAGGCCGTGAAATGTTGTAAAATTGCTGGGGTGATGGTTGTGCAGCTATGAATATTTGATCCCTGCCTGGAAACTTCTTCCACCAATATTTGCCCCCCACTTCCGGTCCTCACTGCCCTTCCCTCTCCCTGGATATTTCTTCAAGTATTTTTACCCACCTGGCGTGTTTTGCATTTGTATTTTATTGATTATCTGCTCCCTCCATTCCTTCTCCTCCTCCCTGAAGTGCACCAGAGGACTGGAACCCTCATGCAGGCAAGGATATTTTTCTGTTGGTTGCATGCAGACAGGGCCCAGCCCCCAGCAAGCCCTGGAGAAAGAGTTGCTGAAAGGATGATGCGGAGAGTGGGCCACTTAGCACACGCTCAAAGCCTCGCATGCAGGAGGAGCACAACCAGTGCTAGTTTCCTTACATTATTTATTTCAAATAAGCTACTTAATTACCAGATTTCTGTCTGAAGAGGCTCTGAGTTAGAGTCCCATGCTGTCCCCCGGATGTCCTTGCTGGACACACGCGGTGTCTGCAGACTCAGCGCTTCAGGCCCAGGGTCTTTCCTGCCAGGCAGAGCCGGCTGTGACATTTATAAATCTCTGGGTTCTTAGTCCCCTGCTGATCCTCCAGGAGGAGTATCAGTTTGTTGCTAACCACATTGCCCAACTTTGAACAAAGGAACAAAGAAATCGCCAGGGATCGATCCCCAGGAGGCTCTTTGCCTCCATCCTTAGAAGGGGACTGGGATTCAGGTGAAGCCAGGCACGGAGTGAAATGTGTGCAACACAATCGTGGGGCCCTGATTCTTGCATTGCATCCCTGAATTCTGGAAAGATCTGTCTGTTTAAAGCTGATTCCCTTACACTGAATTCGAGCTCGTAAAGTCTTTGTATAAATCCTGCCTGCTCCTCGGTACCCATCTGTTCTCCTCTGCACCAACCTTTAAAGGCAAGTCTCTGACACCCTCAGAATGATTCCTGCAGATTTAGACCCAGAAATTCCCATCAGCATGCAAATGTGCTACTCTGCAGGATGGTCTGGTTGCAATTCATGGTGCGCAGTGTAGAGAAGTAAGCCAGGCTCCTCATCAGTCACCATTCAGTGGAAACTTCACGGCTGTTGATGGTCTTGTTAGGGTCATTAAGAATGTCTGGGATGCCCCGCATGGTAAGGAGGAGCTTGTATGCTCCCCAAAGGCAAGCCTGCACTTCAAAAGCCTTGCAAATCTCATTGCAGTTACAGGAGTCATGAAGAATAAGTATGGGGACATCAAATAGAGGCCACAGGAATCTGTGTCTGCAACCCACCATTTATGGAGAGACCTGACGGGAAGAGCCTTCCTACATTAGGCAATTGCATTTGGCAGGACATAAAATAGCCCTGTGAGCTGCAAAGGCCAGAGCAAAGCGAGTCATAGGAAATGCATTTGCTTGCTCGGGGCTTGCTTTTTAGAAAAGAGCCAACGTTTGCAATGAGATCAGAGGGCCACGGTTGGCCACGCCATGTGCAATTGGACCTGCTGTGCTGCGAGGCCATGGCCTCTCCTTGGCTTGCTGGAAGATGCCCTCAGAGCGCTCAAGAGGAGGGGAGCTGGGTCATCTTCAGATCGGTTTACACTGCCTGAGTTCCAGCACCGGGCTTCAGAGTCGGAGAAGCCTGATTCTCACCTTCCAGGAGTTCGCAGCCAAGACCATGTGAGCAATTTCCTACGCAACCTTCAAATACCAACCAAATGTGGGCGATCAAACTGTGGACTTTCACGTCATTAGATTATGTGTGTGTGTCTAAGTGTGCGATTGTATGTGCAGAGGCTCCTAAAGAGTTATACCCTGGTGCAGGTGTGCACAGCTGTGATCCCAGACCCAGAAGACTGAGGCCAGAGGATTGCAAGTTGGAGGTCAGTCTGAGCAACTTAGTGAGGCCCTGTCTCAAATAAAAAAATCAAAAGTTTGGGGCTGGGGATGTGGCTCAAGCGGTAGCGCGCTCGCCTGGCATGCGTGCGGCCTGGGTTCGATCCTCAGCACCACATACAAACAAAGATGTTGTGCCCGCCGATAACTAAAAAATAAATATTAAAAAAAAAAGTGTTGGGGATGCAGCTCAGGGGTAGAGCCCCCCTGGGTTCAATCCCCAATACCCAAAAAAGAATTAGACATATGAAAATATATTTAGTTACTCCTTGCTTTAATTTTTTTCCTAAGCTTTATTGAGGTATGACAAACATACCAAAGAATGCATCCACTTGAAGAGTATGCAGCAGGCTCTCTGCACATGGGTTCGACCCACCACTGATCGAACATGTTTAAAACATGTCGCTCCTGTACTGAAGCAGTGCAAACGTCTTTCTTGTCAATGTTCTGTAAACAATTCAGCAAAGCAAATATTTACGCTGCATTTACACTTATTTACAGTGATAAAGAACCTAGAGAAGATTTCGGGTGTACACAGGGATGTGCACGGGTCCTATGCCAACACCATGCCATTCTGTGGAAGGTTCTCGGGCAGCATGGGCTTTGGGATCCGCGGGAGGTCCTGGAGCCCACCCCTCGGGTCGTGACTGTGATTCTGTGGCTGTTCATTACAGAGTGGCGCCAGCATGGCCACAGCTGTATGGTACATAACTGCCCAGCTCCCAGAAAGACAGTCTGTGCCCATCGCACCCTGTTCCCACCTCCAGCCTGAAGCAGCCGCTGGTCATTCTGACTCTACATTTTCTATTTCTGAACACTTTATGTAACGAAGTCCTAGGACCCTGGTCTATGGTGTCAGTTCCCTTCCCTTAGCATCGTACATCTGTGGTTCAGTTATTGGAGCAATATTTCCAACACCAATGTTTAACTTTAATTTTGTCTTTTATTTATTTATTTTATTGGTGTCAGGGATTTAACCCAGGTTTGCCTAACCACTGAGCCATACCCCCAGCCTTTTTTTTTTTTTTTTAATTCTGTTGATTTTGAGACAGGGTCTTGCAAAGTTGCTCAATGCCTTGCTAAGTTGCTGAGGCTGGCCTTGAACTTGAGATCCTCCTGCTTAAGCCTCTGTCCACTGCTCCCAGTTTCTCTCTTTTCTTTCACCATTGAAAGCACAATGGCGTCAAGCTGACGATGCTAAAGGTGTGCCGTCTGTGACCTACTTGCTCATTTCAATATTGATGGAGATTTCAGATTGAGTGCATTTCACTTTGCTGTTTTTAATCACCTTTTATAAAACTGTAAGAGTGAACTGTAATGAGATGAGGCTGAGTAAATCATACCAACAAAGACGGTGATGGGCTGGAGCTGCCCTTGGCACAGGACGACTCCAGAACGGAGCTTGTTGAGTACGTGCAGAAGTGACAGCTTGGCACAGGCGTTTTGTTCAGGGACACTCATGCCCAGTGCGTGAAAGTGCCTTTGGCTCACAACTTGAGAGTGTGGATGTCAGCGGCTACCTGCAAACGTGGTCATCCCCTTCCTCCTCCTCGTTTTCAAAACGACAAAAGCAACCACCTTTCCTGAGTACGTGTACACGTCGGGCGCGGTGCTGTTTGGTTCTCATGCATTTTCTTACCTAGTCCCACGCCGCCAGGAGCGCAGGTGTCATCATGATTATTCCCATCTGACAGGTGGAGAACCGAGGACTGGCCGGTTTGAGGACACATGCCTGAGACCAAATGGCAGCCCGGGCAGAGCAGGCTTTGGAGGCGCGGGCTCTCCTGACTCCTCAGCCTGTTCTAACAACTACCCTGGGTTCAGATGCTAACAGCAGAGAAGCGGGAAGTGGGCTGGGGGACTCGACGCCTCGGGCGTGGAATAGGTAGGGCAGACCGAGAAAGGAGGGGGCTGGTAAGAGCTGCCAAATAGTCCTTCTGGATTCTCAGATCCCAGCGGATGCAGGAGTCCACAGGTTCTAAGCCTTGCCCGACGGAGCCGCTGTGGGGATGGATTCTTGTTTCCTAGGTGGCAAAACCTCCTTGGTGTGAAAGAGCGTTCAGGTTCCTTCAGTTTGAAGAGCCCCTGAGCTGAGACGGCCGCTGTACTGAGAGTGACCCCCCTTTCTTGTAAACACTAGGGGCCCCTTCCCAGTCACTTCACAGCTGGTTTTACAGATGAAGACGGTGAAAGCAGTAAAAAATTGTGGCCTGGTAGGATTTCTGTCCTTTGTCACCCAGGGCATAAGGTCTGTGTCTCAGGACGTGGGGGTCCTAACAGGAGCCCTTAGCGCAGTGTGTCGCTGGATGTGACCAGAGCATTTCCTGTGTGCCCTGCGGCCCTGGGGAAACCCCTGGACTTCTGCAAGCTTCACTTTCTCCATCTGTGAAATGGGACAACATCAGCACCTTCTCGGTGGTCAGTGCTCGGGGGGTGACATTTGTGGGCACCCAGAGCTGAGGCAGGCGTACAGTCAGCCTGAACCCGAGTGCACTTTGAGTCACAGCTGGGTTGCGTCACGGATAGTGGGTGAGCACCCAGGACAGGGACCTCGGACCAATAGCTCATTCCTTCTGAGAGTCCCGGCGTCCTCACCTGTGACACGAGGAGCCCTCTGTAATCCTCTCAGCTCATCCCTTTCTCTGTTGTCCAGTGAAAGCGAAGCGTCGTCTGTGGTCATGGAGCCGGGGAGGAAGGACACACAGAGGATCGTGTGGTCCGTCAGAGCCGGGTCCCAGCCAGCCCTCCACAAGCAGGGTTCAGTCTGTTTTTGTCCATGAGGAACATCTGGAAGCTTCAAAAACACCAAAGCCCTGTCGTATCCCAGAACAGTGACAGACCCAGACTCTCTGGGTGTGGGCTTTGGCACCAGAACTTGAAAAAGCCTCCCGATGGGGCTGCCAGGGCTGCGTGTCCTCAGGCTGGGCTGGGAGGCAGACATGGGCTTGTGAGGGCGTGATGCCGGCCGTGGCTTCCTGGCTGCAGTGGCTCAGGAGCTGAGGTTTCCTCTGGGTGACAGCGGCTGGCTGGATGCCACCCGTCACATGGCATGTCATGCCCACTTCTTCTCTTGTGAGCAGCAGGTGCTCCTCTGCAGAGGGGGCTCTGAGAAGGCGTCCGTCCCCAGGTCCCAGGGCTGGCAGGTGGTGGGGCCAGGTCCATCTGCCCTGAGGTTGGGCAGCTTTGCTCGCCTGTCACCAGCACAGCAGAGGAGGCAGAGCCCATCGGGACTCAGCACTGCTTGGTGCCCCTGGATTTGTGCTGCTTCTGCACCTGCTGACCAAGCAGGGGGTGGGGAGTGGGCTGCTCCTACTTTGTGTAAATGTGGTCACCAGGCCAGCACAGAGGAACCCAGGGGTTCTCAAAATGTGGTCCCTGGGCCATCAGGATCAAAACCTGGGTCTCCTCTCCCGGGAATAACAACTCCTGCCCAAATTTGAAGACCACTGCCTTAGGCCGAGACTGTGCTTCACGTCTCTGGCTTCAAGTTATAGTCACTTAGGAACCTTCCAAACATACTTGTAGCCAGACCAATTAAGATCCCTGAGAAGGGGCGGGGATGGAGCATTGGTGTTAAAAGAAATACACTTCTTCAGATGATTTTAACGTGCGGTAGGGTTGCTCATTTTAGCAAAACAGCAGCAGCAGCAACAACAAATTAGATCTGAATTTCAGGTAAGCAGTGAATAATTTTTTACTGTGTCTCATGCCATGTTGGAATCTATTAGTACTGAAATTTTCTATAGAACCTGTGATGTTTGTTCTGCAACCTCCTTACAAATAGGAAAATGCACGGAACTTGTGTGCATAGGTCAAAGCATTTTTTTTTTACTTATGTAAATGCTTGTGTCATCACTATCCACATATTTGCTCCTCAAAGTGTGGTCCCTGGACCAGCAGTATCCACCTCACCTGGGAGCTGCTGAGAGAAGCAGAACCTCAGGCTCCACCGGAGACCTGCTGGATTAGAATTTGCATGTTAACAAGATCCCTGCTTGGTGCACATCAACGGGAGGTTCAAGGAGCTCCGACCTAGTCCCTTTTTACAGCTCAGCTGTCCTCTGTAGCAGCTTCCAGCCTCATGTGGCTACTGAGGATAATATTAATGAAAATAAAATAAAAATGTGAAATTAGTTTTTCAGGCACATTGGCCACATTTCCGGGACTCCCTTGTGTAACCACTTGTGGCTGCCGTCTTGCTCGGCCCAGCTACGGAATGCCCCAATTCTCCACCATTGCCTGAAGTTCTCTTGCACGCCACTGATTTAGAAGGACGAACCAAAGGCCCATTCTCTGTGGACCAACCGGTGGCTGTGGGGACCTTGTTCAAAGGCAAAAATCTCGTTACCCATTAGAGAGGCCAGAGAAGTGGCTGCTCAGCAGAAACGCCTGAGTCATCTGAGCAGGGTGGAGGGGGTGGGGAGAAGACCTTTGGGAGTTGGCAAGGTTCCTGGGGGAGCACGGCTTGTGGCAGGAATGCTGCGGCCATGCGGAGCGTGAGCAATAGGACATCCGCGTTGTTACCAGATAAACTCATCAGGACCAATTGGATTGCAGCAAAAGCCAAACAAAGCAGTGGCAGGAGAGTAGATTACACCCACAGCACTCACCCTGAAGGGATGCCTCCCTCCGGCCTCCTTCCCCTGTCGGCTGGTGGCGTGGAGGCAGGGAGTCTGTCCACGGGGTGACCATTAAGATGACAGGGCTCCTTGTCATAGGACACTCAAGCAGGTCCTGTGGTGAGGAACCCCCAGCTGCCCCTGGCACCAACTTGCCAGCCATATGAGGGCGCCATCTTGGAAGTGGCCCCCCCAGCCCCAGTCAAGCCTTCAGATGACAGTAGCCCCTGCCAACAGCTTGACCGCAACCTCATGAGAGACCCTGAGCCAGGATGACCCACCTGAGTTGCTCCCAACCCAGGGCAGAGGCTCTGGTGGGAGCTTGAAGACATTTGGAAATGAAACCAAAGAGTCTGTGGAACGTGGATTCCAGCCCTGGGCCTGTACCGAGAAGGCCAGATCACGAAGGGCAATGGTCACTCCTTGAATTTGCAAGGATGTGTCATTGCGAGTGTTTCGTACGCACATTTCTTTCATTTGATTGGCATCTACCTGGTGGAAGATAAGTTAGAGGAGAATGTCGTGAGGACATTCATTCTGTTCCCT